>NC_044365.1:9520269-9525269 GCF_007364275.1 Archocentrus centrarchus | reverse complement strand
CGCTTACAAATTTTTTTGGGGAGTAAATTTGGAATCCCTTGGTTAACCAGTGTTGCTGCATTTGTTGTACCATCCCTCCTTTTGACACATGGTCCCTCCCATGTTTCAACTTAGCATAATGTTGGAAAAAATGTTTGGGGAGACATGGTTTGTTATTGGGTCCATACCAAACCTCACCTGTTATGTAAGCCCCTGCTGTTTTCCATACCTGTTTCTCCTCTGGGGTAGCCATGCTCTGGATAGCCTGTAAATCTGTGTTAGGAGATGGAGTTAGTGTGGTTTTAATGTTAAAGGGTTTCTGTGGGGTAGTAAAATGTAGTAAATTAAATGAGCTCAAATTAAGGCTATTAAAAGGTAGTAAAAGGTAACAAACAGAATTTGACTTGGTAGTAAATTTTTCCATCACTCCTTCAATATATTTTGACTTTTCCATTGATGCAGACTTTTTGTTTTAAGTTTAACTAGGGGTGTGCGATATTGACAAAAAATATCTCAATATTTTCTGTAATATTCTCAATAACGATAATAAAAGATATTTTGCATTACTTAAAAATGTGTTCATACAAGAAGTGCAAGCTGGTAAAATATAAGACTTACATCAGTGTTTTTGAGACATTAACTTATTTTTTATTTTATTTAACCAGGAAAAACATATTGAGATTAAAATCTCTTTTTCAAGTGTCCTGGGCATGACAAATGTAAACAGAAAAACTTCGGCGAGTTTTTCAAAAGCAATTGCTTGACAGAATGTGGGGGGGGAATCAAAAAAGAGGCTGTCCAGGGGGATTCCCCCTACATTACAGCAAAATAAAATCACAGAAACTACACACCCTCATCTGATCAGAAACCTGCTTTTTTCGCAAGACCGCTTCAGCGTATTATCCGAGGCTCCAAACAGGTGAACTCCGAGAACGTCGCTGGGTTATGACACAGAGACTGTAACATACCTACTTTAAAAATGGTAAATGGTAAATGGTAAATGGACTAGCTCTTATATAGCGCTTTTCTACTCAGTATGAGCACTCAAAGCGCTATTACAACATACTTTAACTTACTTTAACTTAAGATTAACATCAATCCTTACATTATTTTCCTCTTTATCCCGCTAGTCGTGGTTTGTCTTGGACAGTGGGTTTCCGAAACTTTTCATATTCCTCATACTCGCTGATGTTGGAACAGGTTAGTTGTCAAGCTATCCGCTTTCTTACAAAGTCTGCAAACTGCAATCCACCTTCTTGTCTAGGAATTAAGGCAGTAGACTTCTAGGCTGGCCATGTCTGAATTTCCTCCCCTGGCGCAGTGTGTTCACTCATTTCCAGCTTTAGGTGTGTTGTTCAGGCAGCTATGCTAGCGCACACAGTATGGGTACTCTGTGTGCACGCGCAGCAGCCTATACTAAAGCATAAAGTAGTGAACACGTGGAGCCGAGGCGTTTCATTGTTGTTGGGTTTTTTTTCCCTAATTAGCATACTCAATAATGTCAGCTCACACATCGTTAACACGGCAATTACGATATTATCATAGGGGTGTGCGATATATATCATCTATGTTTAACTGTAAAATCTGTATTAAAATATAACGACTCAGCAGGACCTGAGCTGATGTTGATAGACTCGATTGGTTCCACTGTCCGATCTGCTGTGTGCATGCGCTGTGTTGCAACCGCCTAATATGTTGAGACTAGCAAGTCTTTTTGTGCCTTGTCATGGGAAAATGTAAGTTTTCACAACTTTGGCTTGATGACCTGGCATTCAAAGACTGGCTTAGCCCTCTGGAGTCCACGGACGTGCTGGCGCGTCTATATGACATCGCCAGTTTGAGATGGTGTAGCACCGGGACACTGCTGCCATGAATCGAAAGTGCAGACTTCAAACTATGTACCAGTTTTTAAATTGCGTTGATAGGCCAAGTAAAACCAGAGTTATGCCCAATAATTTATGCCATGCTTTTTCCTGTATATTGTCCTCAACTTCGATGCGCGTTTTGTACAGAAATAAACATGAGTTTCGCTAACAAGAAGTGTTTGCTAATAAAAACAAAACAAAATAATTCCCGACAACCCATTTTCTATTGGTGGAAAAATGCACCATATCAACCAAATTATGCGGTAACATGATCCATTTGGGTGCATTTGGCTGCTGAGGAGCAGGTGAAAAAGTGGTAAAAGAGACATGTTGATAATGTTTAAGATAATTTGCAAAGTCTTGGCCAGATTAGAAAATATTACCGTATTTTTCGGACCATAAGACATAAGCATTATAAGGCGCACTATCAATGAATGGGTCTATTTTCTCACACAAGGCGCACCAAGTTATAAGGCACATGATAAAAACATATGTAGAACGAAGCAAAAGCGTCAGGTAAGTCGAACTTTATTCAACTCATTCACAATAACTCAGAATATTGTTCAGTTGTAACAAATACAGAAAAATACCCTCACATTTTAAATTCCTCATCTTCAGTGTCTGAGTTGAACAGCTGGGCGATTTCGGCATCAAGCATTCCGGGTTCCCTCTCGTCATTATCCAAGTCAATCTCATTGTGACTGTTTTGTTTTGGTTGTGGCACACAGCAACCATTTAATTGTTAATAAAAGGGCAACTTTTGAGACAGCCAACAGCGAGTTTTGTTGCACAAAAGTTGGCAATAGCGCCGGCCGCTGATCGCTAGATTATGCACAAATATCCAGGGCAGCATAGATGAAAATAGGCCAGGAACATGTAGAGTAAAATCCATCATAGTTTTCTGCAGTTTACTGCGTACAGTTTCTATTTTTGGAACAATGCTTCCACTTCTTTTTGAATTTATCTCCAGCGGCTTCGGCTGCTTTCCACACCTGCTGCGCTGCAATCACAGCTTTTTCCTGTCTAATATCATCAGTAGAGTCATTTTGTGAATCGATGATAGAGTATTTTAGAGAATTCAAGGAGGCCTTTGAACTGATCTGCCCGACGGGAGGAAATATCGCTGCAGACCACGCAGTGGTGTGGATGCCTCGGCCATCGGCGGTCAGACTGGAGCGCTCAACTATTTGAAAAGCGGATGATGTATTACTTTTCCTTGGGAATGCACAAGCTTCTCTCTTGAAGACAATTACACTGATAAGTTCTCGTCTACATCTGATTACTCTATTAACTGGAGTTAGTCAACAGTTTTGCCTCTAAATTGTAATTTTGAGAACACCTCTACCACGTCACTACAGTCAGGCAACATTAAATATTTTGGTACAAATTTTTCTGCCAGACTCTCAGACTTGGTTCAGTTAAATCACATTCCTCTATTAAAAATGATAGAGGATGATCTCACACATTGGAATAGTTTACCTATATCAGTCATAGGTAAACTACCATTAAAATGATGATTTTGCCAAAAATCCTCTATTTGTTCTCACTGATCCCTAATAAACCTTCTGTTGCTTGGTTTAAGACACTAGACTCAAACATGACAAAATTTCTGTGGAAAAACAAACCATCGTGAATTGGTTTAAAAACTTTACAAAAGCCAAAAACACAGCGGTGGTC
This sequence comes from Archocentrus centrarchus, assembly GCF_007364275.1. NCBI lineage: Eukaryota > Metazoa > Chordata > Actinopteri > Cichliformes > Cichlidae > Archocentrus > Archocentrus centrarchus. The sequence goes on along the minus strand of NC_044365.1, from coordinate 9,521,748 downwards.
TAGAGCTACCAAATTTTTATCACTACTTCTTAGCTAGTAGGTTGCAATATGTTTCAAAATGGATCAAACCAAGTTCACTAGACAGCCCATGGTTGGACCTAGAACAAGCACTCTGTGGAAAAGTAAAAATCTCTGATTTACCTTTCATTAGCTCCTGTATCAAGCAAGATAATTGCTTTAAAAGCCTTAACATAAACACCCCTCTGACAGCCTGGTAGGAATTTTTAAAAATAACTAAGTCTTCACTTATCCCATGTAAACTGACACCCATTTGGAACAATCCAGATATATGCCAGAAAAAGCTTTAGGGTATTTATAGCTTTTTCATGTCATGGCATAAAAAGGGTATAAATAACCTAGAGCATGTTATTCAGCAACAGTAGATTTCTGGAATATCAGCAATTGAGGTCCATCATACAGGGAAGATTTAATTCAAATGATCTGAACTTGGAAATGCCTGTATGGGTAACAGAATTTCTTAATCTCTGTACTCCTAAATTGCTACCAAAAAAATAAAAGCTATTGTTAAAAATTAATGATTCAATTTCCCTCCCAACTAAAAAACTGGAGTGGGATCTTTCCATCAACCCCGATGAAAACTTCTGGTCACATATACGTTTAAACATCTTTAAAATGTCTAAGTCCAAATTTTCAACTTATTCAATATAAAACTCAGCCGCAGCAAGTGGGGCCCACTCACCTGACTCTGCTCACTGAGCTGCATGATATCCCACCCCTCCTTTTTAATTACACTATACAGCTCACAACACGTCATAGCACGCATAGGGCCTTGGAGGGCAAGTATGTCACACAGTGTTTAGTGGGTGGAGCTGCCGAGGTGGCTCCACTTATTTGTTCACTGCTGCCTGCTCCTCAATTTTATTTACATCTTAGACATTGAGGGTGTGGATGGGTTATTGTATCATGTTCATTCATCTCTGCAGGCTTTTCTGCACTGCGGAAAACTAGCTTTACAGGGCTGCTGCGTCACATACTACTGTTACAAAGCCTTGCTATGAAGGCATTTCTGAAGAAATGTTACACACAATTTGTTGGCTTTGCAAATGATTGAACAGTTGCTGTGATAGGCCAATTGAGACTGAAAACATGGACCCTAACCCAACTATCATTCACTGCATAATTCACAGAACTTGCAGTCCATGATGTTGTAAAACACCTTATAGAGCAGAGATATTTCACACATTAAAACTCAAATTAAGAAAGTCTCCTGTTGATCTCAGTAAGTGGAACAAGATGTCTTCTTCCCTGTAGGGATCTGTGCAGATGTGTGGGTGAAAAATGGAGGTAATGCACTTCAGGAAACCACCAAAAAAACAAAACAAAAAAAAAAACCTTATCAAAGCAGATGTTTTTCTTAGAAATATGAGTGTAAAATTGATAATTTCTTTAAACTGACAGTATTTCATTCTGTTCTAGTTTGACATTAGTTTGTATTAAATATTGGAAGTTTTGTGGCAC